>NC_083882.1:84462939-84467939 GCF_032452875.1 Bos javanicus | reverse complement strand
CCTAACCCTAACCCTAACCCTAACCCTAACCCTAACCCTAACCCTAACCCTAACCCCAACCCTAACCCTAACCCTAACCCTAACCCTAACCCTAACCCTAACCCTAACCCTAACCCTAACCCTAACCCTAACCCTAACCCTAACCCTAACCCTAACCCTAACCCTAACCCTAACCCTAACCCTAACCCTAACCCTAACCCTAACCCTAACCCTAACCCTAACCCTAACCCTAACCCTAACCCTAACCCTAACCCTAACCCTAACCCTAACCCTAACCCTAACCCTAACCCTAACCCTAACCCTAACCCTAACCCTAACCCTAACCCTAACCCTAACCCTAACCCTAACCCTAACCCTAACCCTAACCCTAACCCTAACCCTAACCCCAACCCTAACCCTAACCCTAACCCTAACCCTAACCCTAACCCTAACCCTAACCCTAACCCTAACCCTAACCCTAACCCTAACCCTAACCCTAACCCTAACCCTAACCCTAACCCTAACCCTAACCCTAACCCTAACCCTAACCCTAACCCTAACCCTAACCCTAACCCTAACCCTAACCCTAACCCTAACCCTAACCCTAACCCTAACCCTAACCCTAACCCTAACCCTAACCCTAACCCTAACCCTAACCCTAACCCTAACCCTAACCCTAACCCTAACCCTAACCCTAACCCTAACCCTAACCCTAACCCCAACCCTAACCCTAACCCTAACCCTAACCCTAACCCTAACCCTAACCCTAACCCTAACCCTAACCCTAACCCTAACCCTAACCCTAACCCTAACCCTAACCCCAACCCTAACCCTAACCCTAACCCTAACCCTAACCCTAACCCTAACCCTAACCCTAACCCCAACCCTAACCCTAACCCTAACCCTAACCCTAACCCTAACCCTAACCCTAACCCTAACCCTAACCCTAACCCTAACCCTAACCCTAACCCTAACCCTAACCCTAACCCTAACCCTAACCCTAACCCTAACCCTAACCCTAACCCTAACCCTAACCCTAACCCTAACCCTAACCCTAACCCTAACCCTAACCCTAACCCTAACCCTAACCCTAACCCTAACCCTAACCCTAACCCTAACCCTAACCCTAACCCTAACCCTAACCCTAACCCTAACCCTAACCCTAACCCTAACCCTAACCCTAACCCTAACCCTAACCCTAACCCTAACCCTAACCCTAACCCTAACCCTAACCCTAACCCTAACCCTAACCCTAACCCTAACCCTAACCCTAACCCTAACCCTAACCCTAACCCTAACCCTAACCCCAACCCTAACCCTAACCCTAACCCTAACCCTAACCCTAACCCTAACCCTAACCCTAACCCTAACCCTAACCCTAACCCTAACCCTAACCCTAACCCTAACCCTAACCCTAACCCTAACCCTAACCCTAACCCTAACCCTAACCCTAACCCTAACCCTAACCCTAACCCTAACCCTAACCCTAACCCTAACCCTAACCCTAACCCTAACCCTAACCCTAACCCTAACCCTAACCCTAACCCTAACCCTAACCCTAACCCTAACCCTAACCCTAACCCTAACCCTAACCCTAACCCTAACCCTAACCCTAACCCTAACCCTAACCCTAACCCTAACCCTAACCCTAACCCTAACCCTAACCCTAACCCTAACCCTAACCCTAACCCTAACCCTAACCCTAACCCTAACCCTAACCCTAACCCCAACCCTAACCCTAACCCTAACCCTAACCCTAACCCTAACCCTAACCCTAACCCTAACCCTAACCCTAACCCTAACCCTAACCCTAACCCTAACCCTAACCCTAACCCTAACCCTAACCCTAACCCTAACCCTAACCCTAACCCTAACCCTAACCCTAACCCTAACCCTAACCCTAACCCTAACCCTAACCCTAACCCTAACCCTAACCCTAACCCTAACCCTAACCCTAACCCTAACCCTAACCCTAACCCCAACCCTAACCCTAACCCTAACCCCAACCCTAACCCTAACCCTAACCCTAACCCTAACCCTAACCCTAACCCTAACCCTAACCCTAACCCCAACCCTAACCCTAACCCTAACCCTAACCCTAACCCTAACCCTAACCCTAACCCTAACCCTAACCCTAACCCTAACCCTAACCCTAACCCTAACCCTAACCCTAACCCTAACCCCAACCCTAACCCTAACCCTAACCCTAACCCTAACCCTAACCCTAACCCTAACCCTAACCCCAACCCTAACCCTAACCCTAACCCTAACCCTAACCCTAACCCTAACCCTAACCCTAACCCTAACCCTAACCCTAACCCTAACCCTAACCCTAACCCTAACCCTAACCCTAACCCTAACCCTAACCCTAACCCTAACCCTAACCCTAACCCTAACCCTAACCCTAACCCTAACCCTAACCCTAACCCTAACCCTAACCCTAACCCTAACCCTAACCCTAACCCTAACCCTAACCCTAACCCTAACCCTAACCCTAACCCTAACCCTAACCCTAACCCTAACCCTAACCCTAACCCTAACCCTAACCCTAACCCTAACCCTAACCCTAACCCTAACCCTAACCCTAACCCTAACCCTAACCCTAACCCTAACCCTAACCCTAACCCTAACCCTAACCCTAACCCTAACCCTAACCCTAACCCTAACCCTAACCCTAACCCTAACCCTAACCCTAACCCTAACCCTAACCCTAACCCTAACCCTAACCCTAACCCTAACCCTAACCCTAACCCTAACCCTAACCCTAACCCTAACCCCAACCCTAACCCTAACCCTAACCCTAACCCTAACCCTAACCCCAACCCTAACCCTAACCCTAACCCTAACCCTAACCCTAACCCTAACCCTAACCCTAACCCTAACCCTAACCCTAACCCTAACCCTAACCCTAACCCTAACCCTAACCCTAACCCTAACCCTAACCCTAACCCTAACCCTAACCCTAACCCTAACCCTAACCCTAACCCTAACCCTAACCCTAACCCTAACCCCAACCCTAACCCTAACCCCAACCCTAACCCTAACCCTAACCCTAACCCTAACCCTAACCCTAACCCTAACCCTAACCCTAACCCTAACCCTAACCCTAACCCTAACCCTAACCCTAACCCTAACCCTAACCCTAACCCTAACCCTAACCCTAACCCTAACCCTAACCCTAACCCTAACCCTAACCCTAACCCTAACCCTAACCCTAACCCTAACCCTAACCCTAACCCTAACCCTAACCCTAACCCTAACCCTAACCCTAACCCCAACCCTAACCCTAACCCTAACCCTAACCCTAACCCTAACCCTAACCCTAACCCTAACCCTAACCCTAACCCTAACCCTAACCCTAACCCTAACCCTAACCCTAACCCTAACCCTAACCCTAACCCTAACCCTAACCCTAACCCTAACCCTAACCCTAACCCTAACCCTAACCCTAACCCTAACCCTAACCCTAACCCTAACCCTAACCCTAACCCTAACCCTAACCCTAACCCTAACCCTAACCCTAACCCTAACCCTAACCCTAACCCTAACCCTAACCCTAACCCTAACCCTAACCCTAACCCTAACCCTAACCCTAACCCTAACCCTAACCCTAACCCTAACCCTAACCCTAACCCTAACCCTAACCCTAACCCTAACCCTAACCCTAACCCTAACCCTAACCCTAACCCTAACCCCAACCCTAACCCTAACCCTAACCCTAACCCTAACCCTAACCCTAACCCTAACCCTAACCCTAACCCTAACCCTAACCCTAACCCTAACCCTAACCCTAACCCTAACCCTAACCCTAACCCCAACCCTAACCCTAACCCTAACCCTAACCCTAACCCTAACCCTAACCCTAACCCTAACCCTAACCCTAACCCTAACCCTAACCCTAACCCTAACCCTAACCCTAACCCTAACCCTAACCCTAACCCTAACCCTAACCCTAACCCTAACCCTAACCCTAACCCTAACCCTAACCCTAACCCTAACCCTAACCCTAACCCTAACCCTAACCCCAACCCTAACCCTAACCCTAACCCTAACCCTAACCCTAACCCTAACCCTAACCCTAACCCTAACCCCAACCCTAACCCTAACCCTAACCCTAACCCTAACCCTAACCCTAACCCTAACCCTAACCCTAACCCTAACCCTAACCCTAACCCTAACCCTAACCCTAACCCTAACCCTAACCCTAACCCTAACCCTAACCCTAACCCTAACCCTAACCCTAACCCTAACCCTAACCCTAACCCTAACCCTAACCCTAACCCTAACCCTAACCCTAACCCTAACCCTAACCCTAACCCTAACCCTAACCCTAACCCTAACCCTAACCCTAACCCTAACCCTAACCCTAACCCTAACCCTAACCCTAACCCTAACCCTAACCCTAACCCTAACCCTAACCCTAACCCTAACCCTAACCCTAACCCTAACCCTAACCCTAACCCTAACCCTAACCCTAACCCTAACCCTAACCCTAACCCTAACCCTAACCCTAACCCTAACCCTAACCCTAACCCTAACCCTAACCCTAACCCTAACCCTAACCCTAACCCTAACCCTAACCCTAACCCTAACCCTAACCCTAACCCTAACCCTAACCCTAACCCTAACCCTAACCCTAACCCTAACCCTAACCCTAACCCTAACCCTAACCCTAACCCTAACCCTAACCCTAACCCTAACCCTAACCCTAACCCTAACCCTAACCCTAACCCTAACCCTAACCCTAACCCCAACCCTAACCCTAACCCTAACCCTAACCCTAACCCTAACCCTAACCCTAACCCTAACCCTAACCCTAACCCTAACCCTAACCCTAACCCTAACCCTAACCCTAACCCTAACCCTAACCCTAACCCTAACCCTAACCCTAACCCCAACCCTAACCCTAACCCTAACCCTAACCCTAACCCTAACCCTAACCCTAACCCTAACCCTAACCCTAACCCTAACCCTAACCCTAACCCTAACCCTAACCCTAACCCTAACCCTAACCCTAACCC